>NC_053165.1:123320400-123327900 GCF_016835505.1 Polypterus senegalus | reverse complement strand
CGGAGAAGCGAGGCAAAAACCGGGCGGTAGCCCCCGCCAAACCGGGGAAAGGTTTGGGACGGGTTTTGGTTTCAAAAAGGGGGCCAGGCCATTATGGCTTGCAATTTGGAACACTGGGGCCCCTCACAGCCCCGCCCATTGGGTACCCCAAATATTTGGCTTCCTCAATCCAAAGAAACATTTTTTGGGTTATTGAGCCCAGCCTCCCCAGTGTCCGTAATACTGCTGTGCCCCTTGGGGGGTTTTCCCTTCCGGGGCGGAAAAAGGACGGCCATCCAGATAGGCAGACAGAACGAGTTATCCGGGAGATTTTGTCCAAGGGACGCTAAAAAAGCCGCAGGGCCCCTGGGGTAACCCAATGGAAACAATACTCCCCAGTGTCCGTTTAGGGGGGCAACCCCCTTTTTTTTCCCCCCCCGGGCAAAGGGAACCTGCCAGCCCCCTTTGGGCGGTCAAGTGTAGTCAAGAATTTGGCTGGTCCCAGTCTCGAGGAGGCCATCCATGAGGCATGGGAAAACATCGAATCGGGAAACCCGGTTTTGGCGGAAGCCATTGAAAAACCCCAACTGTAAAGGGTTTAGAAAAAGACGAGGGGACTGACCAGGACTCCCATTTTCCTCGACTTTCCCTAGTGCCAGCATTCGTTTGATTTCCAGTTCCACTTCTATTTTTTTCCCTTTGGGGAGTCTGTAGGGTCGCCACGGACGATCCCCCCTTCTCATCAATATGCGTCGGACGGAATCAGAGAGGTCCGACCGGTTTTTTTTCCCTTTACCACCCGGGGAAGAGCGGATACCCGTTTCGGTTTTGTTTCGTCGGGGGATAGCTGCTCGAAAAAATTTAAAGGGGAAACCCTTTTTTCCCACCCTTAAGAGAGAGCAGGGTTTGCCGGAGGAGGGATCAACCCCTCCCCTTCCCCAACGGGTTTCAGGGTTTCCGGATATAGGGCCACCCCGGGGGGGATTGGGCTGTTTCACCAAATAGTCAACCAACCTTTTCCTTAATTTCGTAGGGGCCTACCCAAAGGCGGCATTTTAAGAGAAGGTACCAATACCATGACCCCAAAACCCCCTTGGAACCCCCGGAGAGTGGGCCCCCAAAAGGGCCAAAAGGGGCGGGCCTGTGCTGTTTGGGCGCCCTTTGGGACTTTTTAGAATGGGCCTTATTGCATCAAATCATCGCAAGAATTGGGTGATATTTTCCAAAATATTAGTGGAGGGTTGGCCTTCCCCCCCCAGCCCCCTTTAAAATTTTTCTAAAAAACCCCGGGGGTTGCCCTCCAGAAATTTCCCAAAGGGAGAAACCCCAGAGGGTTTAAGGAATTTCCCCCAAATTGAAAAGAGGAAAAGGGGGGGAGGATTTTCCCCAAACCTCCCATCCCTTGGTTGACTCCCTTTATAAAAAGAGGTTTGAGAGTTTGATTTAAATCTTCCCCCCAGCCCATCGGTTTGAGGATGAATAAATTTTTTTTTAAAATGCTTTATTTTCAGTAACCTTCAGTCCCCTTTGAACGCTTCGGGGAAAAAGGCGCTTTTTGGCCCGGGCCAGGATTTTTAGGAATGCCTTTTCCAAAAAAGACTTACCATTTCCCTTTTGTGCAATTTTTGTGGTAGCCGAAAAGAACGAAGGGGTTCAGGGAATCGGGTAATCCACGGGGAAAGGTATATATTTATACCCTTTTGGGGGTTCGGGGGTCCTACTTTTCAACCCCAACCTTATAAAAAGGAAAACCCCAATAAGGGAAAGGGGGAAAACCGGGGGAGCACCCCCTCCGGGGAATTTGCCGGGTTGACACCCGGACGGGAAAAACAAAAAGGCTAACCCCCTTAACCCCCGCCAAAAAAACCAAAATTATTTCCCCCATGTTTTAATGGGAGCCCCCGGATGGCCTGGGGGGTTTGGGGGGGGCTAACCCAAAACCTGCCCCCGTGGGTCCGCGGTTTAGCAACAACTTCCGGATTTTTCCCCCCGGTTCGCCAACCATAAAACCCATTATCAATGACAAAAGGAGGCCCCCGGGCGGGGAGATGCGCGTTGGTTAATGAAAAACCTATCATTTTGTGTTTCAGGGGAGTCATCATTCCACTTTTCCCTTCTTGAAAGAAGGGGGTTTGCTCTAAACTGAACGAACAATTCGGGAGAGAGGGTCCGGCCCTCCTGGGCGGAGATTCCTCCTCGCCCCCGGGGGCGGGATGACGAGTGGCCCGGGTCCGGGAGGTTTCCCACCTCTTGGCCTACCGCCCCCCACTCCCTTTCCGACTGATTACACGGGGAAGCAGCTTGAGATGAATTTTATCTATAACGAGGCCATAAGTTTTTCGGGGGAAAGTTTCAAATTACCGGGCAATTATCAGACCAGTCTGCCCGAGGATTACGGGAAAAGGAGGGGTCCGGATGCACCCCCCGGAAACCGTCAAGGTTCCTCCGAGACATAAGTAAAACCGGGGGGTATTGGGCGGATATCTCCGGGGGCATTTTAGATTTTTCTTTAATCCCTTGTTTTTGATTAAAAAGGGCAGCAAACACAGCACGCCTGGAATCAACAGGGTGTTATTTTTTGACCAACGGTCCCCGAGGGTTTTTCCCCGGGGATTTAAGGGCATTAAAAAAACCCCCATTGTTTCCTTTCGGCCCCCCCCTTTTTTCCTCGAAAAGGTCGCAGGGGACGGCCCGCCCCTTTTTAAAAAGGCCCTGGATTTGGAAGGGACTGGGTTTAGAGGGGCATAGCCCCGGTTCCCCAAAAGCCAATTTTTCCCGCCCCCTTTCCCCGGTTTCACAGCCGGGGGGTTTTGGGTTTGGGGTTTTTAGGGAGCTCGCTCCCATAGAATGGAATTCCCCCCCCCGGCCGGGTGGGCAAAACCCGGGGGAGCTTTTTAAACAAAAACAGGCCACCTTTTCACCATCTTGGGGGGGCAACTCAATGGCCGGGGCCACCCCCCACCTTTTTCCAGAGAGCCAAACCTGCCCTGACAGTCCTTTTTTTGGGTTAAACCCCGTTTTTTATTTCCCCCTTTACTCCCCGGGCCCGGGGGCAATCCATCCACAGGAACCTTTGGGCCCAGGGAAAATCGGGGGTTTTCCCGCCAAGGAGAGCATACTTGGCCCTTTTGTGTGTTCCCCAGAAGCCAGCCCACCCCGGGGGCCCCCACCTTTTTCCAAGATGGGTGGTCAACCCCCCTTATGCCTTTGGGGCAGAGCCTGCACCGGCCCCCTTTCCCAACCCCCCGGGGGCCCCTCCCCGCCCCCGGGGCCCCGCATACCCACCTGGGGTTTCCAAAGGGGAAAACCCCCGGGGCCCAGGTTCATCGGGACACCATCCTGCCGGGGACGCCACTGTAATAAGAGGAGAAAAGAGACGGGAAAGGTTTTAAAAGAAAATATATATATACAGTGGGTGGAAAAACCTATTTCCCCCTTTTTGATTTCTTATTCTTTTTGGGGTTTTTCACACAAAAATTTCTGATCATCAAACACATTTCACCATTATTTAAAAAAAAAATACAAGTAAAAAAAATTTTTAAAAAGATGGTTTTCTTATTTAGGGAAAAAAAAATCCAAACCCCTTGGTTTGTGTGGAAAAAATAATTCCCCCAAAAAAAAAAAAAACCCAACTGTGGGGTATCACACCCAAGTTTAATTTCAGAGGGCCCCCCCAGGCCCTGATTAATGTCAGACACCTGTTTCAATCAAGAAAACACTTAAAAGGGGCCGCCTGAAAAAGAATGACCAAAAAAACATCAAAACTAGACATCATGCCAAGATCCAAAGAAATTCAGGAACCAATGAGAACAGAAGTAATTGAGATCTACCAGGGCTGGTAAAAGGGTTTTAAAGCCCCTTTTTTCAAAGCTTTGGGACCCCCAGCAACCACAGTGGGGCCATTATCCACAAATGGCAAAAAAAATGGAACATTGGGGGAACTCCCTTTCCGAAATGGCCCCCCAAAAAGGACCCCCAAAGAGAGACACCATCCGGGGGTCACAAAAGCCCCAGGACAACGCCCCAAAGAACTGCAGGCCCCACTTTCCTTCCAATTAAGGCCCGTGTTCACACTCCACCCAAAAAAAGAGATGGGGAAAAATTCAGGCAGATTTCCAAAAACGGCCACTTTTTAACAAAAAAAAACAAGGCTCGGGGGCCCCCTTTTAAGAAACATCTCAAATTTTGGGAAAAACTTTGGGGAAAAAATTTGTGGGGCTAGGGGACAAAAGTTCAATTTTTAAGGCAAAGGGCCCCTTTCATTTTAAAGAAAAAGGGAAAAAGTTTGGGAAAAAAAAAAAACATACCCTAAAAAAGGGGGGAGGGGTGGTCTGGGGGTTTGGTTTAGGGCCCCCGGGGGCTTTCTGTGATAGATGGGAAACCCTGAATTCACTGTCCAAAAAAACCCAAGGAGAATGTCCGCCATCTGTTCGAACCCAAGTTTAAGCGATCTTTGGGGCAACAGGAAAACCCCGCAAATCCACCCGAATGGGAAGAAAACAAAAAGACTTTGGGGGGTTTAAATCAAAATCTCACCTGAATCCAATTAGATGCTATGGCATGACCTTTAAAAAAATGTTTGCTTTGAAAAACCCCAAAAAAGCTGAATTACAACAACTGCAAAAAATGAGTCCAAAAATTCCAGACCTAAAAGACTTCCCTTGGTTATCGGAAAACTTATTAAAATTTTTGCTGGGAATACCCAAATCCAGTTATTAGGTTCAGGGGGGAAATTTTTCCCCACAGGCCATGTAGGTTTGGAATTTTTTTTTCCCCAAATAATAAAACCATTTATTTAAAAACTGATTTTTGTTTACTTGTGTTATATTTGAAAAGGTTAAATGTGTTTGATGAACAAAACATTTTGTGTGACAAACATGCAAAAAAAATAAGAAATCAGGAAGGGGGAAAAAGTTTTTTCCCCCACTTTTTTAAAATATATATATTTTTATATATATATATATATATATTATATATGTATGTATGTATATATATATATATATATATATATGTATGTTTTATGTATATATATATATTTTGTATGTATGATATATGTATATGTATGTTTTTGTTTTTTATGTTTTTATATATATGTATTATATATATATATATGTATGTATATATATATATGTATGTTTTATATATATGTTTTTATATATATGTATGTATTATGTATTATATTTTATATATATGGTTTTATATATATGTATGTATATAAGGGATGTATATATGATATATATATGTATGTATATATTGATTTTAAAATGTAAGGGATATATTAATATATTGTGTTTTTATATTTTGTTTTTAAAATATGTATGTATATATATATGATGTTTTATATATATATATGTATTTTGTTTTATATGTATGTTTTATATATATGTATGTGTGTTTTATATATATGTATTTTTGTTTTAGAAGGGGTGTATATATAGTAAAGTATGTGTGTATATATTGGAAAGGGATGTTTTATATATATCTATACTAATAAAAAAGGGAAAAACCCCTAACCACTTGACCATCACTTAATTCCCCCAACTTTCCCGGGGGGGGTGGGAAAGGGTGGAAATTTTGGGAGGTTTTATTCCCCTTTCAGCCCTTTCCCTTGGGTGTTGGGGCAGGGTTTTTTATCAAAATTTTCCCCGAATGGTCATAACTGGAAGAAATTTTTTCCATTTACTGTAATGGAGATGAGCCTTAACGCCTGGGGGGGAGTTTTTGGTGACATCAAAACGCCCCCACGGAAATCACGCAGTACATAGAAAAACCCGGAAGACCTCAAAAAAAGGGAAAAAACTGGGATATAATTAAGAAAGCTAAAAAATAAGAAGGAAAAAAAGTGACAAAAATAATATATTTCCCTAAATGGCCCTGGGAAAAAAAGTTTCCATGTAAACCTTTCACTTTAAATTAAGTTCATAGGGAAGGGGTGCCCCTGGGCTTGAAAGCCGCCCGGCCATAAGGGGGGCCCGGCCCCGGAACCAAAAGCAAAATCCTACCTTAAATATCTCCCCCGGGTTGGGGCTGTGTTTGGAGAGGAAGATGAGATGGTCAGGGTGGTGTTTGGCCAAACCAACTAAACCGAGAGAAAGTTTTAAGTGCCAGGACTAAGGTAACATTAAATTCAGCCATGGACATAGCACGAGATGGACCAGCACAGCTGGGAACCTTCGATGCATGTACACCGAGTGCCACGGAACTGGACGAGTACAGATAAAAGGCAACAGTTCCAAAGAGCGCTGAACAAAAACCAATTACACAATTGAAAAGGCAGCAAAAAATATGAAGGCCTGATAAGCATATTCATAAATCCAGCTACCGGAAACAAAGCACACGGTGGAAAAGTCAGTCCCGCTAAAGGAAGACAGTGTAAAAAACCGCGTGCATGCAGTGTGTCAGGTCTCAGATAAAGAAGAAGACGAGCTGTTTATTGATGCAGTAAGAAACGAATCGATGAATGAAACCTGTCATCTTTACAACGATTGACAAACACGGAATGTAACTTGAACACAAACACATCCTACAAATACGAACCTGATTGAAAGAAATAATGATAATCAAATCCTTGATGACAGCAACACTCAGTAACACTCTACAAAACAAATACTGTATATTGACAGTCATGTTACGCTATTTTTAAAATGTTCCCTTTTCTTTTTCTACCTTTTTAACACTACTTTCTGCCTATACGCTGGTATATATTAATAATATATATATATATATATATATATATATATATATATATATATATATATCACATACATACTCAATAATGGATACTTTATTCGCCATCAATGATTGTTTTGGTAAAGCCATACTCAGTGTATTCATTAGATGAACGGTAAAAAGTAAGAGCTAGGGAGGATGACCTATTGAGGCATGTAGGCTGTAGCGCGCTAACTCTATCTGAATTGTTGATCACATTTGAAAAATATATCTTTTCAAGTTCTATTTAGTCCATATGTGTCAAACTCAAGGGCCAAGGGCCACATCCGCCCGGGCGTAATTATATCCGCCCATGAGATCATTTTATATACTGTATTATTGTTATTAAAGCCCGGTATATGAAGCGCTGGTAACACAATAAACTACAGATCCATAATGCAGCGCTTCAGCCGCCTTCTGCCAACAAGTTATTGGGCTAGCTCACACTGCTGAAGAGAAAAGTTGATTCTGAAAATAGAGCCTTTAAAACCGATGGGAGGCTGAGTATATGTTTACTGAACCCTGTGTCTCATTTGTGGAGCTAATGTGGCTGTAATTACAGAATTTAATCTAAGACGGCACTATGAGACAAAACATCGTAACCTGAATGCAATGCAGAAGATACAGAAAGCAGCATAATTAAATAAGAATCTGACACTTCAGCGGACGCTTTAACTCCGCCACAATCACAAAGTGATTTCAAGTGAAGCTGCTTTTATGGAGACACAAATGCACCAAGTGCACCTTGCCCCACTTTCCCTGTTGCCGAATGTTAAACCAAGTCGCCACACGGTGTTCCCAATATGCACTTTG